>NC_037677.1:42940383-42981592 GCF_003255815.1 Theropithecus gelada
TTGTGTTACATTACATGAAGAAAGGGACTTTGTATGTGTGACTAAAGGGTATGGACCTGGATTATTGGGATGGGCTCAATCTAATCCCAGAAGCCCTTAAAGGTGGAGAACTTTCCCTGGCTGGAGTCAGAGACATGCAATAGAATAAGAAGAAGCAGGGGGCTTGCAAAACAGGAAGACAGAGAGAGTCCAAGTAGGAGAGTATTCAAATCTCCTTTTCATTGGTTCTAAGATGCAGTGGGCTCCATGCAACCACTGGAGAGAGGCGTGGGGTACTTAAGGGTGGATCCCCAGGTGACAGCCAGCAAGGAAATGGGGACCTCACACCTACAACACAGAACTGAATTCCACCAATGATTTTGATGAACTGAGAGGTGGATTCTTCCCCAGAGCCTCCAGAAAAGAAAGAAAACCTGGTGACACCCTGATTTCAGGCTCATGAAACTTGAAGTGGAGGAACCAGCTGAGCCACAGGGTGCCCAGGCTTCTCACCCTCAGAAACTATGAGATAATGAATTATTTATGTCTATGTTAAGTGGTTAAGTTTGTGGTGACTATTATGACAGCAACACAAAATAAATACCACACTCAAGTTTGAAAACTACTGCTGTGCATAATCATTAATTATCATTATCGTTTACTCTATTGATGGCATACAGTTGGAACCACATGGATGAAAAATATTTTCTTGATTGACATGCTTATTCATGCCAGCTTCTGTGTAAAGTAAGAATATATCACACCACAGCACGTGGAAACCATGGTTAGGCCCATTGTTTGGGAGTTCTGATTTTTATAAACTTTTAACTGAGATAGTCCTGGGGTTAATGACAGATCCAGTTTCTTTCTAAATGTGCAACTTGGTTAAATTCATTTAAGCTTTCTTGGGTAAGAATTCTCTTTGTAGAATGAGGTAGCAATACCCACCCAATAGAATTTATTTGAGGATAAAATAGATAACATATACAATAAACCTGACATTTATTTGGTACTCAATAATGAGTATCTCTTTCTGTAAGAGCAATAGAAATCAGATTTTGGAAGCAGAGATAACCAGTGAAGATCATTGTCTCATATCTATTTCCTCAGAAGCAGAGTTTGAGATGGGTTTTTAAACATGTGATTTATTTCAGGACAAAGACTATGAGGCAAGCATGTTAAGGGCAGGAGAGAGGAAGATGTGGGCTTGAGTGGAAGTAAGTGTCATCCTGGTCCCATGGGGAAAGCTTCACAGCACAAGTTGTAGTTAGGGCCAGCCATTGGCTTGGCAGTCATTGGACTTGGAAGGGGAGAAAAGATAATTATCTAGGGAAAGGGCTGCTGTGCATTGGGAGCAAGCAACACTTGCAGCAGCAGGTACCCCAGGCACAAAAGAGTATCTGTGTCCAACACTAACAACCCATGACAATTATTCCATTTCCAAAGTAAATCTCTGGCTTGTTTTTCACTTGAGGGCCAAAGCCAGCAGGTATAACTCGACACTCT
This sequence comes from Theropithecus gelada, assembly GCF_003255815.1. Lineage (NCBI taxonomy): Eukaryota > Metazoa > Chordata > Mammalia > Primates > Cercopithecidae > Theropithecus > Theropithecus gelada. The sequence continues at coordinate 42,941,869 of NC_037677.1, forward strand.
GCCCTGTACAATGCATAGCTTCAGCAATGGAATTATTACAACTCCATCTGCCTGGTGGCTCTGTCTTTCCCTCTTTGCTTACAAGGTTTAGCCATGAATCACCCATATGGAGATCTGGATTTGTATGGAGTAGCAGTCACCCTAAAATAGTTCTGTTTTTCCCTGGAAAGTTATGGCTGGAAGCATTCTGTGATAATTCTTTTGCCAGTCTTTAGAAACCAATTACAAAATGCTTGGATTCATTGATTATTTAAATTAAGAAAGAAAATCTAATACAGCTTTATTTTTCCCACATGGTGAATTTGATCTTTACTTTAAACTCATCTTCCTCATCCCACAGTGATTGTCCAATGTCATTCTGCCTCATTCTGCCTGGATAAATATAGTTAGATTCCCATATTTAGATCTCTAGTGGAAACATCATATTAAATGTAATGTGACAATGCTGTATAAAATTATGCAATATATTTTTCCTCAATGTTTCTCCAGCCCCCATCTGTGCCACTTTATCCATATTATATAAGCCACTAATTTGCTACGTTTGCCAAAAATTCTGTTAACCTTTATTTCTTTCTGTAGCACTGTAAGTTTTGGACTTTTTCTTGCCTGTTAATTTGAACTGGTCAAATAGACTGACTAATTCAAACTAATGTGTTAATGGCTGAGAAGTTTGAGTGCATTATTTCAAAGAGATAGCATCTGTAGTCACCATTTGCCGCCACCTCAAAGCATTACACTTATGAGAATCACAAGTATTACAAAGATCTCTGAGTGAGATATAGCTAGGTGGAGTAACCCTCAAATCATAACATGTAAGTGATTTTCCTTTTTTTATTTATTCAATAAATACATACTCTAGGAATTTTTCTAGTTTATTTAAAGACTTAGGGGTGGGCAAAGAATTTGGTAATCATGTAAAGGAAAACAATGGCCCTTTCTTTGATCAGGCAATGGTGGTATTATTTTCTGAAATCTAAAATAATATTCCAATATATGCAATGATCAATGTCAGCTACACTAAGCAATATCAAACAGTTAATTTCGAAAGGAGCTTTTAGAAGGAAATGCAGAAACAATTCCCAAGTCATCCCATCTCTCAAAATACCTTCACAGTGATTGCCAAAATTACAACCTGTGATTACTTGCATCTTTTTTGACACTTAGCACAGGAACAGTGTGTTGCCACTGATGAAAACACCACCTCCAATCTGCTTCTCAATCAGTGCTGTGCTGGATTTCTATGGATCACATCAGTTTTAGGAAAAGCATATCTTTCAGCTGTTGAGCTGAAACTAATTAATGTAATGCATAAAACTGGGAAGGGAGTGAATTCTATGTCCTCTGGTGTCTTTTTTTTAAGGAGTTGGCATCAATTACTTCTGATAAATTGTAAACTAAATTATGAAAATTTGATAATAAAACTTTTCTGGCAATTATCAAAATATCAGAGACAAGCAATATGCAATAAAGAAATTTTAAAAAGAATGATACTGTCATAGATAAAGTCCACACCTAGTAATTTAAATATCTCAATGCCATATTGACTATTTTAATGGCATTTTGCAATATTTTTCAACAATACAGATAAGCAAAATGTTTTAGTCAATAACATTGTTTAACAGCAGTGTTACTGGATGGAAAGACTTGACTGGAGTTGTCCAGGTTTTTGGCACATTGAAGAAAAAATTGAACAAAATGCAGAAACAAAACAATAAAAGAACGAAGCAACACAAGTACAGATTTATTGAAGTGAAAGTACACTCCACAGGGTGGGAGTGGCATCGAGCAAGCAGCTCAAGTGTCTGGATTGCAATGTTTTTTTAAGGGTTTTTCTTAAGCTAAAAGTGTTTGGTAACATCCCTAGGTACACTTCAGTGGCCTCCAGTTGGTTACATCTTATGTGAATGAAGGATTGGCCTGTGACCAATCAGAGGTATTTCTTATTTGTGATGTACAGGAGAGGGAGTTTCGTAGAGGGAGGAACCTCTGGCCCCTTGTCGCTTGGGCATGGAAAAGTGGGGTTTTCCTTTTGGTCCAGTTTCAAGAAGTCAGCTACAGGTTGGCTTTAGGCTCCCTGTCTCCAGAACTTATTCTCTTGACTCAGGAGCATTTCAGAAAAAATACAGTTAAATGAGAACTTAATTCTGTGAGATTGACATTTTATGAAAAGAGTGGTAAACTAGTCAAGTAAGTAGCTGGAAGTTATGCAGGTGCAAATGAAATTGCTCTTATGAGGTGGATCCCAAATATACAGAATACATTTATCTTTATAATGTTCTCAATATTGACCACAAATAGCACAGAACAGTTAGGCAGTTTCAGAACTGTATGTAGTCATTCAATCACAATTTGACTTATCTTTCTGAAGCCAAAATACCGTTGAGGTTGTTAGCTTCAGGGCAGCTAACTTCATTCCCAAGTACAGTGATGGAAAAGGTGAATTGAGTATTGAATCCCTATGATCTTCTCTTGTGGTAATGTTTAGAGACCTGAGATGATTTGGAGAGCTGTTTAGATATTTCGTTTTATACAGTAAAGATATGCTCTCATGACTCAAGTTTTATGATGTTACAGACAAAAAAAAAAAAAAGAATGCTTAAATATCATTTATATGATACAAAATTTATTTGATTAAAAACCTTTATTGGTATGCCCAGGTATGCTAACACAGGGAGCCACCTAGAATATGTTCAGTGCCAGTGGCAGACTTCCTGAATGCTCACCAAGTATCCAGCTTGTTGCTTCATTGTTTCTTTTGTAGGAAGCCCTCAGTGATATAATGAGTTCCAGCCAGTAGAGTGTCATTGGAAGTGACCTGTGTCCACTGGGAGCAGTGGGGTGGATAAGACCCAGTGTACCTCTTAGGTATTTCTTTTTCTTTTTTCTTTTTTTTTTTTTGAAGTGGAGTTTTGCTCTTGTTACCCAGGCTGAGTGCAATGGCGTGATCTTGGCTCACTGCAACCTGTGCCTCCTGGGTTCAAGCGATTCTCCTGCCTCAGCCTCCTGAGTAGCTGGGATTACAGCATGCACCACCACCATGCCTGGCTAATTTTGTATTTTTAGTAGAGATGGAGTTTCTCCAGGTTGGTCAGGCTGGTCTCAAACTTCCGACCTCAGTTGATCCACCCACCTCAGCCTCCAAAGGTGCTGGAATTATAGGCATGAGCCACCATGTCTGGCCAGCCTCTCCCATTATTAATATCCCACAACACTGGGGTACATTTGATGCAATCAATAAATCAACATTGAGACCTCATTATCTGCCAAGGTCCATAGTTTACGGTAGGGTTCACTCTTGGTGTTGTACATTCTATGGGTTTTGACAAAGGTACAATGGCATGTATCAACCATGATAGTATCATACAGAATCATTCCATTGCCTGAAAAACCCCTGTGTTCCACCATTCATCCCTCCCTCTGCACACACCCCTGGCAACCGCTAATCTTTTTATTGCCACTGAAGTTTGACATTTTCCAGAATGTTATATACAGGAAATCATACAATATGTAACCTTGATATATTGTTTTTTAAATTCACTTAGTAGGCCGGGCGCGGTGGCTCAAGCCTGTAATCCCAGCACTTTGGGAGGCCGAGACGGGCGGATCACGAGGTCAGGAGATCGAGACCATCCTGGCTAACCCGGTGAAACCCCGTCTCTACTAAAAAAATATAAAAAAACTAGCCGGGCGAGGTGGCGGGCGCCTGTAGTCCCAGCTACTCAGGAGGCTGAGGCAGGAGAATGGCGGGAACCCGGGAGGCGGAGCTTGCAGTGAGCTGAGATCCGGCCACTGCACTCCAGCCTGGGCGACAGAGCGAGACTCCGTCTCAAAAAAAAAATAAAAAATAAAAAATAAAAAAAAAAAAAAAAATAAATAAATTCACTTAGTAACACACATTTAAGATTCCTCCCTGTCTAATGGCTGGATAGTTTGTTTCTTTTTAGCCTTCTAACTTGTAATTCTATAATGAATAGTCGTATTTGTTGGAGACAATGGCTTTGAGAGAGGCTGACTCACTGTGCTGGGAATGTTATCACACTGGGACAGGGCACTGGTAGGGGAGGCTATCGGACAACATGGTTTTGAAACTGCCAGACTTTTGGTTCAAATTCCATTATCTTCTTAGTAAAACAAACAGAAACACTACATTTTATAAATGTAACCATTAGTTATGGCTTGTGTGCTAGTATATATGTAGATGTGTGGTGGTGGTGGTGGTGGTGATTTCTCCATTCCTTTTCAAAGATTAATGAGGAAAATACAAGACAACTATGTTTCTGATATTTTGTAGTGAGAAGTTACCTTGGAACAAGGATTTATTCCACTGATGTGGCAATGTAAGATACTCATGAACTGAATGTACCCTGTTGTGTGAACAGGTTTTCCCATGTAAACTTCTCCCCATATTTGGGGCTAATACTAGGGACTCTTTTTCTCCCCACAGACACATTTTGTTAATTATGTTCTGTGTCTGCTATGCTGGACCTGCAGAACTTAAATATTCACATTGTAAGGGTAATAGAATGCAACCAGTGTGACTGCAGGGGCAGGATTGGGTTAGAAATGATTCATAGTATTATGGGTTTTTTTTTTATTGCTATGTGTTTTCCAGGCCCAGATCATAAGCTCTGATTGTTTTGTTTATTCAATGGAAAGACTGTGCCAAAAATTTTCACGTCTAGTCCACTGATTCTTTTCTTAACCTAAGTAGTTTAGCTACTGGAGAACACTCACACAAAGTAAATGAATGAAAGCCATTCATTTTTTTATTTCTTGAGATGAGTTCTTGCTATGGGAGAAAGACAGAAGCAAACACATGTTAGGGAACTGTATAGCACAGCAGAAAATGAGGCATTCTCAGATGGATTTGCAAGGGGAAGGAAAAGAAAAAAAATGAAAAGAATACAGGAAATTTTTCCATAGATTGAAAGGGATATGAGATTTAAAAAACAGTTGTGGGAGCAAGGGTTTCAAGTTCAGTCCATGAATACATCATATAAAACATCTAGATTTTAAGACTTTAGGCCGGGCATGGTGGCTCACACCTGTAATCCCAGCATTTTGGGAGGCCGAGATAGGTGGATCATGAGATCAGGAGTTCAAGACCAGCCTGGTCAAGATGGTGAAACCCCATCTCTACTAAAAATACAAAAATTAGCCAGCCATGGGCGCAAGCGGCTGTAATCCTAGCTACTTGGGAGGCTGAGGTAGGAGAATTGCTTGAACTCAGGTGGCAGAGGCTGCAGTGGGCCGAGATTGCACCACTCCACTCCAGCCTGGGTGACAGAATGAGACTCTGTCTCAAAAAAAAAAAAAAAAAAAAAAAGACTTTAATTTACTATAAATATCATTTCATATTTTATATATATTTCATGCTGATGTATAGTAGATAAAAATTTTGAATTTCTTAGTAACGGTAAAATTAAATGGAAAAAATAAAGCAAAAACATTAGATTCACTAAAATCTGAATATAAGATCAAATTCTTAGTTACTTAGGCCCAGCTTACTTCCCTCTATCCTGAATTTTAATGACTGAATTATATTCTATAATTTAATCTCCTAAACTTTTTTTTCTTTCACAGTGAAATAAATGAATGATCTCTGTGTGGATATTAAAAATATATTAACAGTGTATTAGATCTTCTACTATCATGCTATGTTTTCCATGATAGTCTTCATTTAATGGATTATTTTCTGGATATCATAATATTTATTTATGAGTCTCTACTATGATAAGCATTTTACTAAAGAATCTAGCAATAAGAAGATCACTAATCTCAACAGTGGTATGCAATTACCATTATTATTCATTTATTTTAAAGCTGAGTCTCAGCTAATTTACATAGACTTCCCAGGAAAATACACACTTTTCTTTTTCTTTTTATATTATTCCCTCCATAGAGAAGCAATTCAAGCTAATAGATAGATGGTTTACCTTGGACAAATTTTGCATTTGTAAATTTTATCAATATCATGAAAATTTCAACTTGCCATCATCTCTGTTAATTTTTCAAGTGACTATCTCAAGAATTTTGAAAAGTGGTCTTTCTTACTCTATACCCTCTTGATGTCTGTTGTGGGGATCTTCATTTTTCTTATTTAAATCCCGGTGATCATAGAATTTAAAACCAAAAGAAACTTATTTTATTCTAACCTTATAAACTCAGTTTATCTTTCTTAGGAAAACTGAGGTGCATAAACATTCAGTGCAGTATTCAAGTGCAACTTCTGAAAAACAGAGCTAGGATGGTCATGTAGTTTTCCTGACTTTCACTTCTACAGCAAGATAAAAGGTAATTTCTCACTCTGCCTTCAGCTGTTTTCTGAATCGCCATAACCATCCTTTTTCTTATTCCATGACGATCTTCTACTTCATCCCATTTATGACTTATGGTAATGACCCAATATGAGCTTAATAAAGGCCAGAAAATGTAGACAGATGACAACAGCAATCCAAGAAATATGCTCTGATAACAAATTATGAATCCTGCCTCATTTAGGTGGACAGCATAACTACTGATATTTTATTTGGCCTACAATGCAGACATTTCACTTTGTCTATATTCTAAATCCTCAGTTGAGTGTAATAAAAGCATAGAAGCCAACAAACCTCCACACAGAAATGAGTTTCCAGGAATGTCAACAGTTCAATAAAGCATGCTCAATATAAACCTTTCCAATATATACAGTTTGTCTTCTATTTAGTTTTTTATTGCATTTGAATCTGTTTTGATAAGTTATGTTTTTTCTAGAATTGTCTCTTTCATCTGTTTCTCTGCTAAAATAGTTTCTCTGTTAATGCATGAGTCTTTTCTACTTTACTCATTAACACATTTTTAATTTTTAAAAAAATTTCCTGTCATAATCCCAATATCTGAGTAATCAATGGGTCTGCTTCTATTTATTTTTCTTCTTGAACACAAGGTTCATTTTTTGTTTTGTTTTATGAGTGTCTCCCTTCATTTTATGCTGTGCATTGTTTGTAAAGGAAAAATGGAGACTGAAGTAAATAATATTTACCGTCAGTAACTAGTCTCCTTTTTGATCAACTAGCTAATGTCAGTGAGTTGAAACAATCCAGCTTATCTTTGATCTGGCCTATGATCTGTTGCAGTTTTATTTATATTTTATTCACTGGTCACGCATAGTGTTTTTAGGTATCTCTTGAGTAGGGAATGTGGTCTGAGCACACACAAGTTTCCAGTGATTACTTTATACTTTCCAGCCCATTCATTACCTTTCCAAGCCATAGGAAGTTTATGCTTTATTACCGATTTAGCGTTTTAGGGCCTCTGTGATTTAAGTTTTGTAGGGCTCAGCCCTGCAGGGTCTGTGGGTTTTTCTCCTTGTGTGCAGAGATGAGAGATCATAGAAATAAAGACACAAGACAAAGAGATAGAAGAAAAGACAGCTGGGCCCAGGGGACCACTACCACCAAGACACGGAGGCCAATAGTGGCCCCAAATGCCTGACTGCACTGTTGTTTATTGGATACAAGGCAAAAGGGGCAGGGTAAGGAGTGTGAGTCATCTCCAGTGATTGATAAGGTCACATGAATCACGTGTCCACCAGACAGGGGACCCTTCCCTGTTTGGCAGCTGAGGCAGAGAGAGAGAGAGAACAGCTTACGCCATTATTTCTTCACTGCATTTCAAAGACTTTTAGTACTTTCACTAATTCTGCTACTGCTATCTAGAAGGCAGAGCCAGATGTACAGGGTGGAACATGAAAGTAAAACAGAAGCGTGACCGCTGAAGCACAGCATCACAGGCTGACTGATGTCAGGCCTTCCACAAAAGGTGGTGGATCAGAGTCTTCTCTAACTCCCCTGGGGAAAGGGAGACTCCCTTTCTCGGTCTGCTAAATAACGTGTGCCTTCCCTAGGCACTGAAGCTACCGCTAGACCAAGGTCAGCTAGGTAGCAGGTGCCTTCCCAGGCGCCGGCATTACCGCTAGACCAGGGAGCCCTCTAGTGGTCTTGTCAGGGCATAAAGAGGGCTCACACTCATGTCTTCTGGTCACTTCTCACCGAGCCCCTTCAGCTCCTATCTCTGTATAGCCTGGTTTTTCCTAGGTTATAATTGTAAAGCAAAGATTATTATAATAGAATAAAGAGTAATGCTACAAACTAATGATTAAAGGTATTCATATATAATCATATCTATAATCTATTTCTAGTATAACTATTCTTATTCTATATATTTTCTTTATTATACTGGAACAGCTTGTGCCCTAGGTCTCTTGCCTTGGTGCCTGGGTGACTTGCTGTCCACAAGTTTTCTCTTCAGTCCTGCCTTAGGTTTCCATTCTCTACAGAACTCTCTCCCACCATCTTGCCCACAACTCCCAGAGGACCTCCACAGTGCATATGTCAAGGCCCAGAGTACCTTTGCAGGGATTCCTTTCATCTGTGCTCTCCTCCCACCCTTCTGTGGGCCACTGCCTTACAACTGAGGAAGACCCCACATGTTGCTGGATCACTCTCAGGTTTCCTGCCTTGCCTGTGACATGTACCGGGCAACCTCCTTGTACTCAGTGAAGGCTCACAAGGAAGTTTTGGCAGGGGGCTGTTAACTTGGTCTGCAGTTGGAGCTCTTCAGGATGTCCATGAGCCAAAAAAGCCAACACACAGCTGTGATGTGTTTCCAAAGATGGGCTCATTTCTATATACTCATGTTGATGGTAGAGTCATCCTCCATCTGCCAGGGATGGAAGCAGCTTTGTGACCTCTCTCTTTGATATGCCTTGCCAGTTACCAGCATTTAGTTAATTTAGGTTTCTCTGCGTACTTAGCTCTTTGATATAGAAAGAAATAATTTTATAGTTTCTTGTGCTTGTTCTTAATGCTGGAGTGAAATTGACAGTCTCTTTCAAACTTGCACACTCTAACAAAAGGCACATTTACTATAAGTTTGTAATATGGACTTTTATCTAAAATGAATTAGTATGTCTGTCCTCCTCATTAACAATAGTAAGATGCTAAAACTTTAATGCCCCACCCCCAAAAGCAACGTAGTTTACTAATGTATTCCAGGATTTTAAACCTACAATATTTTTATACCCTATCTCCAACATTTGTCAAAAGTATGATTATTTTTTATGTTTCTTTTTAGTTGCCCACATATTTCTGAATGTCTTTGTTCACATTCCTCTTTAAGTCTCAACCCTTTTTAAGTCTCAATCCTTCCATCTGGCCAAAAATTTCTTTTTCTGAAATATCTTTTTATATTAGTTCCCTTAATTAGAGACTTGTTGTTGAAATTCAATCACTCTTTGGTTCTCAAACTATCTCTACATTTCCTCATTCTCAAATATTTAATGGAGTTTAAAGTTCAAGGTTGACAGTAAATCGTTTAGCTACTCAATCATATTTCCCCCTTTCTTCCGACTTCTATTGTAGTTGTTGAGATGTCAGCTACCAGCATCATTGTAGTCAATAATTCATTTTTCTTTCTAGTTGCTTTCAAACCTTTTCCCTTGATCTTCTACAGTTTCTAATATTATCAGACTTTTTCATTATGTCTTGTCATTGTAAATATATTTATAGTGTTACTCTGATAAATCTATTATCTGAGCATTTTAGAATCCAATACAACAATTGATGAGATTGGGGACTCTTGCTCTGTGGGTTCTCTCTGAAAGCTTTTGAAACCTGGTTCAAGCTGTCATGGTAATGTTACATTTGCTTTGTTGAGTGATGAAGGAGACTTTTGGTTCCTTCTTAATGACAGCCCAGGTCTAGACAGGGAATCTTTCTTATCATCTCATTTGTCAATTGGTTGGAATTTTGGGCATTCCCTCTTTCACAGCATTTATAAACTTTTGATGAACTTGGTCTATGCAAGGATCACAAACATAATGTACCATTTCAAATGTGTTTGAGGCCCCTTCTGATTATAGCAACTGGTTACCTCCCTAGGGCAACTGACAGTGTTATATGTTTTTTATTCCTGTGGGATGGTGGTTGAGTTTATATAGTCTGCCACATTGTCAGCAAAGAAAATAATTTTAAAGAACTTTGACTTCTGATTCTACCCTGTCATATATTTATTTCTTATTCACATGTTTGTTATGGTTAACACTATTGTGTAATTTTTTAACCTTCTTAATTTAAAGATATGAGAGCAATTTTGAATCCACTATTTAATTAGAATACATTTTTCACATATCAGAAAGAAAAAAGAGTTAATAGACATTGAGTTTGAAAATATTTTAATTATTACCTAATTAATTATTCAGATTTAGTTAATATTAACATTGGCCAGAAAAAAATAGATGTTTCATTCATTATGGAGTAAATTTTACTAATAACATATATTTGGAACTTCAATTATGTGACTTCTTAAGTTGAAAAGTATTTAAGACTTTTTTATAACAGAAAAAATATATGGTCAACACAGGTTCAAACAGTTTGCATGCTGTACTTCATTTTAGAAAATGTTAGAAAATAATTTTAAAGACTATTTTCCCCACAAGTTATTTGCAATGTTGTAACAGGTATTCATGTTATTATTACTAATGTGTTTGCCTCCAGAGTCACTATTAATAACTATGTCCTATAATATTTAACTTGAAAACACAACTTGGAGAGGAGAGTTTAGGTTTGCAATTGCTTTAATAACTTTTTTAATATAAAGAAAAGTTTCTTCAATCTCAACTCTAAATAAATCTGGTGGGGGGCACCAAAGATGGCCAAATAGGAACAGCTCCAGCCTCCAGCTCCCAGGGTGAGTGGCACAGAAGATGGGTGATTTCTGCATCTTCAACTGAAGTACCAGGTTCATCTCACTGGGGCGTGTCAGGCAGTTGGTGCTGGTCAGTGGGTGCAGCCCAACCAGCAAGAGCTGAAGCAGGGAGAGGCATTGCCTCAACTGGGAAGCGCAAGGGGGAAGGGATTCCTTTTCCTAGCCAAGGGAAACTGAGACACACAACACCTGGAAAATCGGGTAACTCCCACCCTAATACTGCGCTTTACCAAGGGTCTTAGCAAATGGCACTCCAGTAGATTTTATCCCATGTCTGGCTCGGAGGGTCCCACACCCATGGAGCCTCCCTCATTGCTTCCACAGCAGTCTGAGATCTAATTGCAAGGTGGCAGTGAGGGTGGGAGACGGGCACCCACCATTTCTGAGCCCTAAGTAGGTAAACAAAGCCACCAGGAAGCTTGAACTGGGTGGAGCCCACTACAGCTCAAGGAGGCCTGACTGCCTCTGTAGACTCCACCTCTGGGGACAGGGTATAGCTAAACAAAAAGCAGCAGAAACCTCTGCAGATGTATATGTCCCTGTCTGACAGCTTTGAAGAGAGCAGTGGTTCTTCAAGCATGGAGGTTGAGATCTGAGAACGGACAGACTGCCTGCTCAAGTGGGTCCCTGACACCTGAGTAGCCTAATTGGGAGATATCCCCCACTAGGTGCAGAATGACACCCCACACCTCACATGGCTAGGTACATCTCTGAGACGAAGCTTCCAGAGCAAGAATCAGACAGCAACACTTGCTGTTCAGCAATATTCTATCTTCTGCAGCCTCCACTGCTGATACCCAGGCAAACAGGGTCTGGAGTGGACCTCAGAAAAACTCCAACAGACCTGCAGCTGAGGGTCCTGACTGTAAGAAGGAAAACTAACAAACAGAAAGGACACCCACACCAAAACCCCATCAGTACATCATCATCATCAAAGACCAAAGGCAAAAAACCCAAAAAGATGGGGAAAAAGTAGGGCAGAACAGCTGGAAATTGAAAAAATTAGAGTGCATCTCCCCCCACCAAAAGGAACACAGCTCATCGCCAGCAACAGAACAAAGCTGGACAGAAAATGACTTTGACAAGTTGAGAGAAGAAGGCTTCAGTTGATCAAATTTCTCAGAGATAAAGGAGAAACTACATACCCAGCACAAAGAAACCAAAAACCTTGAAAAAAGAATGGAAGAATGGATACCTAGAATAACCAACCCAGAGAAGTCCATAAACGAACTGATAGAGATGAAAACCATGAGAACGAGAACTACGTGACAAATGCACAAGCTTCAGTAACGGACTTCATCAACTGGAAGAAAGAGTATCAGTGATTGAAGATCAAATGAATGAAATGAAGGGAGAAGACAAGTGTGGAGAAAAAAGAGTAAAAAGAAATGAATAAAGCCTACAGAAGTATGGGATTATGTGAAAAGACCAAATCCACGTCTGATTGGTGTGCCTGAAAGTGATGGGGAAAATAGAACTAAGCTGGAAAACTCTCTGCAGGATATCATACAGGAGAACTTCCCCAACCTAGTAAGGCGGGCCAACATCCAAAATCAGGAAATACAGAGAATGCCACAAAGATACTCCTTGAGAAGAGCAACTCCAAGACACATAATTGTCAGATTCACCAAAGTTGAAATGAAGGAAAAAATCTTAAGGGCAGCCAGAGTGAAAGGTCGGGTTACCCACAAAGGGAAACCCATCAGACTAACAGCAGATCTCTCGGCAGAAACTCTACAAGCCAGAAGAGAGTAGGGGCCAATATTCAACATTCTTAAAGAAAAGAATTTTCAACCCAGAATTTCATATCCGGCCAAACTAAGTTTCAACAGTGAAGGAGAAATAAAATCCTTTACAGATAAGCAAATGCTCAGAGATTTTTTCACCACCAGGTCTGTCCTACAAGAGCTGCTGAAGGAAGCACTAAACATGGAAAGGAACAACTGGTACCAGCCATTGCAAAAACATACCAAAATGTAAAGACCATCGATGCTAGGAAGAAATTGCGTCAACTAATGAGCAAAATAGCCAGCTAATATCATAATGACAGGATCAAGTTCACACATAACAATTTTAACCTTAGGTGTAAATGGACTAAATGGTCCAATTAAAAGACACAGACTGGCAAGTTGGGTAAAGAGTCAAGACCCATCAGTTTGCTGTATTCAGGAGACCCATCTTACATGCAGGGACACACATAGGCTCAAAATAAAGGGATGGAGGAAGATCTACCAAGCAAATGGAAAATAAAAAAAGGCAGGGGTTGCAATCCTAGTCTTGGATAAAACAGACTTTAAACCAACCAAGATCAAAAGAGACAAAGAAGGCCATTACATAATGGTAAAGGGATCAATTCAACAAGAAGAGCTAACTATCCCAAATATATATGCACCCAATACAGAAGCACCCAGAGTCATAAAGCAAGTCCTTAGAGACTTACAAAGAGACTTAGACTCACACAATAATAATGGAAGACTCTAACACCCCACTGTCAACATGAGATGGATCAACGAGACAGAAAGTTAAAAAGGATATCCAGGAAATGAACTCAACTCTGCACTAAGCGCACCTAATAGACATCTACAGAACTCTCCACCCCAAATCAACAGAATATACATTCTTCTCAGCGCCACATTGCACGTATTCCAAAATTGACCACATAGTTGGAAGTAAAGCACTCCTCAGCAAATGTAAAAGAACAGAAAGTATAACAAACTGTCTCTCAGACCACAGTGCAATCAAACTAGGACTCAGGACTAAGAAAATCAATCAAAACCACTCAACTACGTGGAAACAGAATAACCTGCTCCTGAATGACTGCTGGGTACATAACAAAATGAAGGCAGAAATAAAGATGTTCTTTGAAACCAATGAGATCAAAGATACAACATACCAGAATCTCTGGGACACATTTAAAGCAGTGTGTAGAGGGAAATTTATACCATTAAATGGCCACAAGAGAAAGCAGGAAAGATCTAAAATTGACACCCTAACATCACAATTAAAAGAACTAGAGAAGCAAGAGCAAACACATTCAAAAGCTAGCAGAAGGCAACAAATAACTAAGATCAGAGCAGAACTGAAGGAGATAGAGACACAAAAAACCCTCCAAAAATTCAATGAATCCAGGAGCTGATTCTTTGAAAAGGTCAACAAAATTGATAGACCACTAGCAAGACTAATAAAGAAGAAAAGAGAGAAGAATCAAATAGATGCAATAAAAAGTGATAAAGGGGATATCACCACTGACCCCACAGAAATACAAACTACCATCACAGAATACTATAAACACCTCTATGCAAATAAAGTAGAAAACCTGGAAGAAATGGATAATTTCCTGGACATTAACACTCTCCCAAGATTGAACCAGGAAGAAGTTGAATCCCTGAATAGAACAATAGCAGGCTCTGAAATTGAGGCAATAATTAATAGCATACCAACAAAAAAAGTCCAGGGCCAGATGGATTCACAGCCGAATTCAACCAGAGATAGAAGGAGAGGTTCATACCATTGCTTCTGAAACTATTCCAATCAATAGAAAAAGAGGGAATCCTCCCTAACTCATTTTATGAGGCCAACATCATCCTGATACCAAAGCCTGGCAGAGATATAACAAAAAAAGAGAATTTTAGACCAATATCCCTGATGAACATTGATGCAAAAATCCTCAATTAAATGCTGGCAAACCAAATCCAGCAGCACATCAAAAAGCTTATCCACCATGATCAAGTGGACTTCATCCATGGGATGCAAGGCTGGTTCAACATACGCAAATCAATAAACTTAATCCAGCATATAAACAGAACCAAAGACAAAAACCACATGATTATCTCCATAGATGCAGGAAAGGCCTTTGACAAAATTCCACAGCCCTTCATGCTAAAAACTCTCAATAAATTCGGTATTGATGGAACATATCTCAAAATAATAAGAGCTATTTATGACAAACTCACAGCTAATATCATACTGAATGGGCAAAAACTGGAAGCATTCCCTTTGAAAACTGGCACAAGACAGGGATGCCCTCTCTCACCACTCTTATTCAACATAGTGTTGGAAGTTCTGGCTAGGGCAATCAGGCAAGAGAAAGAAATAAAGGGTACTCAGTTAGGAAAAGAAGAAGTCAAATTGTCCCTGTTTACAGATGACATGATTGCATATTTAGAAAATCCCATTGTTTCAGCCCAAAATCTCCTGAAGCTGATAAGTAACTTCAGCAAAGTCTCAGGATACAATATCAATGTACAAAAATCACAAGCATTCTTATACACCAGTAACAGACAAACAGAGAACCAAATCATGAATGAACTCCCATTCACAACAGCTTCAAAGAGAATAAAATACCTAGGAATTCAACTTACAAGGGATGTAAAGGACCTCTTCAAGGAGAACTACAAACCACTGCTCAGTGAAATAAAAGAGGACACAAACAAATGGAAGAACATACCATGCTCATGGATAGGAAGAATCAATATTGTGAAAATGGCCATACTGCCCAAGGTAATTTATAGATTCAATGCCATCCCCATTAAGCTACCAATGACTTTCTTCACAGAATTGGAAAAAACTGCTTTAAAGTTCATACGGAACCAAAAAAGACCCCGCATTGCCAAGACAATTCTAAGTCAAAGAACAAAGTTGGAGAAATCACGCTACCTGACTTCAAACTATACTACAAGGCTACAATAACCAGAACAGCATGGTACTGGTACCAAAACAGAGATATAGACCAGTGGAACAGAACAGAGCCTTCAGAAATAATACCACACGTCTACAGCCATCTGATCTTTGACATACCTGAGAAAAACAAGAAATGGGAAAAGGATTCCCTATTTAATAAATGGTGCTGGGAAAATTGGCTAGCCATAAGTAGAAAGCTGAAACTGGATCCTTTCCTTACTCCTTATACGGAAATTAATTCAAGATGGATTAGAGACTTAAATGTTAGACCTAAAACCATAAAATCCCTAGAAGAAAACCTAGGTAAAACCATTCAGGACATAGGCATGAGCAAAGACTTCATGTCTAGAACACAAAAAGCAACGGCAACAAAAGCCATAATTGAAAAATGGGATCTAATTAAACTAAAGAGCTTCTGCACAGCAGAAGAAACTACCATCAGAGTGAACAGGCGACCTACAGAATGGGAGAAAATTTTTGCAATCTACTCATCTGACAAAGGGCTAATATCTAGAACCTACAAAGAACTCAATCAAATTTACAAGAAGAACACAAACAACCCTATCACAGAGTGGGCCAAGGATATGAACAGACATTTCTCAAAAGAAGGCATTCATACAGCCAACAGACACATGAAAAAATGCTCATCATCACTTGCCATCAGAAAAATGCAAATCAAAACCACAATGAGATACCATCTCACACCAGTTAGAATGGCAATCATTAAAATATCAGGAAACAACAGGTGCTGGAGAGGATGTGGAGAAATAGGAACACTTTTACACTGTTGCTGGGACTGTAAACTAGTTCAGCCATTGTGGAATACAGTGTGGCGATTCCTCAAGTATTTAGAACTAGAAATACCATTTGACCCAGCCATCCCACTACTGGGTATATACGCAAAGGATTATATGTCATGGTGCTATAAAGACACATGCACACGTATGTTTATTGTGGTACTGTTCACAATAGCAAAGACTTGGAATCAACCCAAATGTCCATCAGTGACAGACTGGATTAAGAAAATGTGGCACATATACACCATGGAATACTATGCAGCCATAAAAAAGGATGAGTTTGCGTCCTTTGTAGGGACATGGACGCAGCTGGAGACCCTCATTCTCAGCAAACTATTGCAAGAACAGAAAACCAAACACTGCATGTTCTCACTCATAGTTGGGAACTGAACAATGAGATCACTTGGACACAGGAACGAGATCATCACACACTGGGTCCTAATGTGGGGGCAGGGCAGGAGGGATAGCATTAGGAGATATACCTAATGTAATGAGGAGTTAATGGGTATAGCACACCAACATGACACACTTATACATATGTAACAAATTTGCATGTTGTGCACCTGTACCCTAGAAGTTAAAGTATAATAATAAAAAAAAAACTACAATGAGATACCATCTCACTACAGTTAGAATGGCAATCATTAAAATATCAGGAAACAACAGGTGCTGGAGAGGATGTGGAGAAATAGGAACATTTTTACACTGTTGGTGGGACTGTAAACTAGTTCAACCATTGTGGAAAACAGTATGGTGATTCCTCAAGGATCTAGAACTAGAAATACCATTTGACCCAGTCATCCCATTACTGGATATATACCGAAAGGATTATAAATCATGCTGCTATAAAGACACATGCACATGTATGTTTATTGTGGCAGTATTCACAATAGGAAAGACTTGGAATCAACCCAAATGTCCATCAGTGACAGACTGATTAAGAAAATGTGGCATATATCCACCATGGAATACTATGCAGCCATAAAAAAGGATGAGTTCGTGTCCTTTGTAGGGACAGCGATGCAGCTGGAAACCATCATTCTCAGCAAACTATCCCAAGAACAGAAAACCAAACACTGCATGTTCTCACTCATAGGTGGGAATTGAACAATGAGATCACTTGGACACAGGAAGGGGAACATCACACACCAGGGCCTATTGTAGGGCTGGGGGAAGGGGGAGGGATAGCATTAGGAGATATACCTAATGTAAATGGTGAGTTAATGGGTGCAGCACACCAACATGGCACATGCATACATATGTAACAAACCTGCACATTGTGCACATGTACCCTAGAACTTAAAGTATAATAATAATTTAAAAATACAAATAAATAAATAAATAAATTGAAATTATCTGTGGCAGCTATAATTCTCCAGATTTATGGAAGCTTTGACAATCTCTTGAACCATAATCTTCAGGTTTGTCCCAGCATAAGTATTGAAAATCAACAAGCAAATGGCTGGGTGCAGTGGCTCATGCTTGTAATCTCAGCACTTTGGGAGGCCGAGGTGGGTGGATCACGAGGTCAGGAGATTGAGACCATCCTGGCTAACGTGGTGAAACCCCGTCTCTATCAAAAATACAAAAAATTAACCGGGCGTGGTGTTGGGCGTCTGTAGTCCCAGCTGCTAGGGAGGCTGCGGAAGGAGAATGGTGTGAACCTGGGAGGTGGAACTTGCAGTGAGCCGAGATCTGCCACTGCACTCCAGCCTAGGCAACAGAGGGAGACTCCACTCCCACCGCCAAAAAAAAAAAAAAAAAAAGAAAAGAAAAAGAAAAAGAAAATAAACAAGCAAACAAAGCTTTACAAATGATTTTATAAATACCCAGTGGGTGAGAACCTCTGTACTAAATAAATGAACTTGAATAACTTTTTGATTCCAGTATTTGTGCAATCATGTAAGTGTAATCAATATGTGTATGAAGGAGATTTTCTACCTCCAAAGTTCCATCTCTTTGTATAGGCAGCAGTTTTCATTCTGATAATAAATTCCTTGAATTCTCTATTTTAGACTCATCTACTATGGGTTTTGATCATCATTATGGTGTTTTTTTATTTAAATATATTTTATTTTACAAATCTAGTTTTAGAGACTCATTCAAACCCCCTCAAATCAAAAAAAAAAAAAAGATTGCCTGAAAAAGAACATATTTGAAACACGTAAAACAATCATTTTACAATTTCAATAAATACAGAAGAAAAGAGAAATTAAGAGTGAAGCAGACTTAATTTCAACTGCAAAAGGTAGTACTTGCTGTTTGTCACCTTTGAACATATTTTACTCTATTAATTGAAATGCCCTGTAAAAAATAAAGCCAATGACTTTTCAGTTGTGGACAAAATGAAACCTTTAATTTGAACAAATAGTAAGTTAATTCCAGTAAATGGAGTGTATGTTGATAATGAACTAATAAAATTCGTGGTTGAATCATGTTGAAACAACCTTTGTTTCATTCTAATGGCAAACAATTTAAACTTCCAACTAAGGTTTCTCTGTGTATGTGTGTATATTATTCTAGAAGAATAATTAAAATAATTTGCATGTAACAAAACTAAATGCTGCTGTTATCTTATTAATATGAGTGAATATTTCAAATGAAAATATAAGTATGGAAAAATTGTAATGAAGGAAACAGCTGAATATTATTCAGCAGCTTACATAGTGCTAGAAGTTCCTCAGGGCACATGGGCTGTAATTGGCACAAGTGGTCAGCAGAGATGCACTATTCCTTAAGGTTTCATTAGGTTCTTTAGGCTGGGAGACAGAATCCAGTGCACATAATTATCCATTGTGTATTAATCTTCTCTGTTTTGAATATTGGTTTTGTTGAATTTAATCACGCTTGAAAAATGAGAAGTGTTATTATATCTGTTTCATCTTACCAAATAATCATCAGCCAAGAAATATCAACATTTGAAAAGAATTGAAAAGCTGAGTGTAAAAACAGAGTTTGCCGGAAAGTCTGGTCTTTTGATGCCATGGCATATTTAACCTCTCCTCACTCCTTCCACCTTTGTTTTTTCCCCTCTAAGACCCCCTCGAGTGAGTGATCCATGTGTTTTGATCATTTGTTGTTGAAAGTTGAAAAGTTCAGTGTGTGGCAATTCTATGGTTCAGTATTAAGGGAGAGAAAGAACAATTCTATCTATAAATGCTATTTGTCTAATACACTGAAATCCTCTTCGTTACTTACCAACTTCTGAATGAACCAATTTTTAAAAAAAAATTAGATGTTCTACAGAAGTGAGGGAAAATACAGTAGAAAAGAATGAGGTTCTTAGCTGGGCATGGTGGCTCACACCTGTAATTCCAGCCCTTTGGGAGGCCAAGGCAGGCGGATCATGAGATCAGGAGTTCGAGGCAAGCCGGGCCAACATAGTGAAACCCCATCTCTAAAACATGGCACATGTATATATGTGTAACAAACCTTCACGTTGTGCACATGTACCCTAGAACTTAAAGTATAATAATAAAAAAATACAAAAAATTAACCAGACGTGGTGGCAGTCACCTGTAATCCCAGCTACTAGGGAGACTTGGGCAGGAGAATGGCTTGAACCCAGGAGGCGGAGGTTGCAGTGAGCCGAGATCATGCCACTGCACTCCAGCCTGGGCAACAGAGATTCTGTCTAAAAAAAAAGAAAGAAAGGAAGAGAGAGAGAGAGAGAGAGAGAAAGAAAAAGAGAGAGAGAGAGAGAGAGACAGAGAGAGAGAAAAGAATGAAGTTCTCTAGAACCCCAAGCAAAACAATGGCAGATTAATATATCCATGGAATTTTTTAAATGCCTACAAGATTTTTTCCTGCCTTGGGGTATTCCAGCTTGGTCTCTCAGCACCTTTTTCAAATCATAAAAGCTAGAAAACCAAACAGCTACAACAAAAAACTGTAGAAAACAAAATTTGCAATCATGCCCTGCATGACTCGCCACAGAAATCATCTTTATTCTTCAAGAAATAGAGAAATAGCTCCCCAGGATTCAATTTATGTACCATTTTTATCAGACAATGGCACATATTCTCCACTTAAGGGATTTTTGCCCAGACACTCAACAGAAACCTCTAATGTTCTAACCTCATCACCACCAAAAACAAAAACAAAAACAAAAACAAAACAACAACAGCAGCAACAACCAAAAAACCTCACTGGGAGTGCCAGACTATTTTGACAAGGAAAATATTCAGTCAAATGAACAAACAACAAAAACTAAAGCAGCCTCACTTTCACTTTAAATTCTTGTTTGATCAACCAGTACACAATGTGGAATGTTCTCTTACAATTATATCAGTGCAAAATTTAAGGTCTCCAAACACAGACATGTACTTGCCACCATTGCTTTCCCTAGACTTTCTCATCCCATGAGCCTGCTGCTGGGATCAGGCATATAAAATTCTGGCACTTTTCTTTTTAATAAACAGATAGCGTCATGTTTTAGTTTTTATTTAGAGATGATGGTGAGAAGGATTATCTAAATATCTGCACAGCTAGGAAAATGAGGTTATTTTCAGTGAAGAAGAAAAGGTTTCAGAAAGAGTAATTGCTGTGTTTCCTATTTTTAGATCTTATATCAGGTGAAGTAAGAATATTTGGTAGGCTTTTAAAAATTATTTTCATTATTATCTGCACTATAGCAAACATTGTTTAAACTTGACAATGTCTATCCCAGTGAGCCAGTCAGTCCCAAAGTCTTGACCTGTTTACTGATAAAAACTTCAGTTGATATCTGCAATCTATCTGCAGCCCAATCTACATAATATAATGATTTTAAACTCCACCAGAACACTTGGGTGTTATTCACTTGGGCTGCCTTCTTAGTCTTATTGGGTATCACAATATCTGAAACAGGAAATAAGAGGTATGTCAGACCAGAGACGGATGCTTATGGATTCCCAAGTTGAACTTGGACATTTCCACTGTGAGAATATGTATAACTATTTCTGATGTAGTAACATCCGTGTGAAGTGCATGAGAAGGAAAACTCCATGGTAAGTACTGCTATATGACTCTCCTTTTCCTCTTTGCCTCACTGCATTCTAAATGCTAAGTGCTCAAGATGTGCCACAATCTCTCTGCTTGTTAATTCATATCTTTCTTTGTGAAACGAGAATTGTAAATGGCTGACAAAAATAGTTTGAAAATACTCGAGGAAGTTAAAATTTCCAAATAAACACGACAGAAAAAAAGTTAAGGTAAAGTCATGGGAAAAGATTAGAATGACAAGTTGGGCCATACGTTTCTAATTGCTAGGTGGAACTTAGCTATATATTTGATAAATTCATCCAGTTATTTATTTTGTTCAATAATACCAGAATTTATTGAGGGATATTTATGGAGCTATTAACACTTGCATAGGAGAGGCAGAGACATTAGGGTAAAGCTCTTGCCTACCATTACATTACATTCTAGCAGTGGTGTAGACTCACAGGTTGCTTCCTACCCATTCAGGTTGTGTCAGATTTTATCTTTGGAGCGATCAAAATGTTGAAATGGATCTCTTAAACCTCAAGAAACTAGAATCGATGTCACTGAACAGTTGAGGACTTCAAAAATAACAATCTTTGCTTGTTCAGGTCTGGTTTGAAAAGCTTACGCATGCTCCGAAAGTCCCCAGTGGTATCACCATAGTTGCTTTCGTGCTTTCTCATTTTAGTGATTTGTGGTCCCAGTAATCTCATTCCATTCATACTGAGAAAAGACAGCAAAACAGCTTCTTCACTGCAAACCCCCGTTTTTGCTCTCCATCACTCCTGTTGTTTTCATATATCATGTTTCAGCCCGGACTACCAAAAAATCTCATCTCCAATTCCAACCTTGAAGTACATTGTTTACTTTCCTGATTCTCTAACAAGAAAGTAAGTAAATTATTTTTTTCCATCTACAATAATTTCAATCCCTTTTCCAAATCAAAATGTATCCCATTGTACAGAGACACTTTTTACGGAAAACACTTTTTTAAGAAAATTGTCCCTACAATAGATATACATGGAAAAGCCTAATATCCAAACCCCATGTCACCTGAAACAAGAACCCAACATACCCTGTGATCCTCTACGCTGTTGCATATGCCATGTAACTTTATGTAATCTATGTTCACGTTTTTCTATTAAATTATTAATACAATATATACTATGAAAATATTTTTATTCATAGGTTTTGCAATTTTTAGTTGATATGTAATATTCACTGTCCCAACTGGGTCAAATCTCTATAGACTAGATCTGTAAGCTCTTCTTGTAAAGGGCCAGATAGAACATATTTTAGCCTTTGTAGGCTGACAGGCAAAATCAAAGTTACTATGTAGGTAGCTATATAAGCATTTAAAATGCAATCGCTTAAAATTTTTAAAACCACTTTGAGCTTGTAGGTCATGCAAACAGGTAGTGGGCAGGATTTAGCCCTTGAGCTATAGTTTCCTGACCCCAAATATAGAAGCTTATAATATTGTGCATTTCCCATTCAATTCATATATTTGTCACACTTACATGAAAATTTAATTTCTTTCTTTAGCAGATTCAGTAATGAACTCAGAAATTACATCTGACCCTAGCAGTTAACACAGTACTTGGTTTATAGGAAATTCTCAATATATTTGCATCTCTTTCTCACCTCATTAATTCTCTACAGGGTTAGAGCCCTGAGGGTAGGGGTGGGGCTCGTTTATTTACTTTTTGTTCGTAATAGTCTTACAAAGATTTACCCATATCAGAAGCATAGGAGTGGGGTTTTGTTTGAAAACAGTCAACAGTCAACAACACTTTTTCCATCTCTGTAGGATACAGGTCAATGTGCAGAAGCATCTTTTTATTTTTTGACACAGTCTCTCTCTGATTCCCAGGCAGTAGTGTGATCCCGGCTCACTGCAACCTCTGCCTCCAGGGTTCAAGTGATTCTCCTGCCTCAGCCTCCCTAGTACGTGGGATTATAGGCATCCACCACCACACCTGGCTAATTTTTGTATTTTTAGTAGAGACAGGGTTTCACCATATTTGCCAGGCTAGTCTCGAACTCCTGGCCTGAGGTGATCTGCCTGCCTTGGCCTCCCAAAGTGCTGGGATTACAGGAGTGAGCCACCACGCCTAGCCAGGAACATCTTTGTATTATGGTTCATTATCAGACACAGGGAGGCTGGGAGGAGGTCCATGCCAAGCCCGTATCTACACGGTGTTTATGCGGACAGCAGGAGGGTTGGAAGCATGGTTCAATTCCAACTGCTGTGCACAGATTTATATGAATTTCATTTCTTTTTCTGACAGGTGTCGAGTTAATGGCTTTGAAGAGTAATAAGCAGTTTGCAGTTTACATATTTAAACCAAAAAATAAATCCCAATTAGCATAAAGCCTACCCACACAGACAAGAAGGTATTTCTTGTCACTTCCTCAGGAATCCTCACAGCTGTAGAGTCATAACAAATTGTAGCTTGTTACATTTCAGAGCAGTAGGCTTAGTATCACCAAGGAGATAAAAGTACCTCTTGAATATTTCGTATTATAAACCAGTACAGAATAATTCATATTGAATATATTTTATCATATTTTGGGTGGATGGAACACACCAATTAAGGCTGAATGACTGAAGGCATTCTACTATATTTTTGGCCTAATGACATGTGTATTTTAATTTTTTTTCATTATTTTCTTTTCCTGCTCCTTCCTTTCTTTTTGGTTTTCTTCTATTTTTACTTAATTCTTTCTCTTCTTTTTTTCTTCCTTCCTTCTGTCGTGACTTCCCTACTATCCTCCTTCCTCCCTTTCTTCCTTCTTTTCTTCATCCCTTCTCACC
Source organism: Theropithecus gelada (assembly GCF_003255815.1). Lineage (NCBI taxonomy): Eukaryota > Metazoa > Chordata > Mammalia > Primates > Cercopithecidae > Theropithecus > Theropithecus gelada. The sequence goes on from NC_037677.1 coordinate 42,965,875, forward strand.
TCCTTCCTTCATTTCTTCATCTCCCTCCTTTCTTTTCTCTCACTCCCAGCCTTCCTGCTCTAACTTCTCATTTCAGTGTACTTCAAAAATATAAGAAAATGAATAATTTGTTAGGTATCTAGGAAATACATATGAATCAACAATTGCAGGTGAAAAACACAGAATGTGTTTCTCTAGTTTTCATCCCAACCTCTGTCCAGGTACCTTTGATAACACTGAAAATGAATAATTTGGTGACTTGGAATGTGAGTCATTTCCTTGAAGTGGATAGCAGAATTAATCTGCATGGGGGATTTAGATTTCCCAGTTGTCATTAAAAAAAAGAAACTACTTTGGTTAACTGTTTTCAGGTTATCCCTGATGATTGATGATGCATTTATTCATTTATCTTAAAATGTTTGCCCCAAAGACTTGGAAGAATCATTTCTTTTTTCTTTTTCTTTTTTTTTTTGAGATGGAGTCTCGCTCTGTTGCCAGGCTGGAGTGCAGTGGTGCAATCTTGGCTCACTGCAACAACAGTGAGTTAGCCTCCACAACTCAAGCAATTCTCCTGTCTCAGCCTCCGAGTAGCTGGGACTACAGGGGAGGTTTCACCTTGATGGCCAAGATGATCTCGAACTCCAGGCCTCGTGATCCACTCACCTCGGCCTCCCAAAGTGCTGGGATTACAGGCATGAGCCACCGTGCCCCACCAGAAGGATCATTTCTTAGGTTGCTTATGACTTCTTAGCAACACTGACCACTCACTTTTTTTTTTTTTAATATAAAACTATAAGATCTTGTGAGACTTATTCACTACCACAAGAACAGTATGGCGGAAACTGCTCCCATTATTTAGTTGTCTCCACCTGGCCCCAACCTTGATAAGTGGGGATTATTACAATTCAAAGTGAGAATTGGGTGGGAACCAGACACAGTGAACAAAATGAGGGCCCACCCATATGACTTCTTTTTACTTCATTTCTCTTTGCAAAGGTCTTATTTCCAAATTCAGTCACATTCTGAGGTACTGGGAGTTAGGCCTTCAACATGATAATTTGGGGGATGGGGAGTGTGATTCAGCCCCTAACTGTATGCAGAGAAGCACACAGGGCTGTCTAATGAGCTGCTGCAAATCTGACTTTCATCTTCCTGGTGCTTAAAGCATAATATCGTAATGAGAATTCTATTAGTTAGAAGAAATATTTGATAATTACAAGAGTTTTAAGCTTCTGGATTACAAGCTTGATTAGGGATACAGGGATTGACACTTGGGGTACAAGAAGTCAGGCAGCAAAAACACTTTTATTAATTTTTGGAATCAGATATTGTGGTCTTTTTTAGAAATGCTAGGGGAGAAACCATAGAATGAAACATGTGTGGTGGTGGTGGTGGCAGTGGTGGTCTGTGTGTGTGCACATGTGTGTGTTTAGATTGGCAGGCAGTGATGAAGACGGGAAAAATTATTCCCAAATATGGATCTATTCTGCTCACCACACCTCCCTTAATCTCAGAGTCCCTCAAAGCATGACAGAATGCCTTACACCTCCCCTACTTGATGGTGTCAATGTGGAGATGGCTGACTGTTTCTCTTTCTCTGGGTCATGGATTAGAATTTTTTTTTTTTTTTGAGATGGAGTCTTGCTCTGTTGCCCAGGCTGGAGTGCAGGGGCACGATCTCGGCTCACTGCAAGCACTGCCTCCTAGGTTCATGCCGTTCTCCTGCCTCAGCCTCCCTAGTAGCTGGGACTACAGGCGCCCGCCACCAAGCCAGGCTAATTTTTTTGTATTTTTGGTAGAGACAGGGCTTCACCATGTTAGCCAGGATGGTTTCGATCTCCTGACCTTGTGATCTGCCTGCCTCAGCCTCCCAAAGTGCTGGGATTACAGACATGGGCCTGGCTGGCTTAGAAAATTCTTAATGTTTGGGTGAGGGAGAAGGGACAAAATGGAGGAAGGCGAACAAGATGGCACAGTCCCGATTGCTTCCGGGTTCTTCATCACCAACTTTCCCATGCCCGGGAAAGTGCAGGACAACCAAGCACGTGCCAGGTGATGTCAATCTGAAGAGATGGAAACTTACCCAGCCACGCCTATGGAGACGCCCCTATCACGCCCTTATCCTGCCCACTGCCCTCCCCCTTCCAGTACCAATTCATAAAAGTCCGCCGCCGGCAGGAGCTGGTGTGACTTCCTCGGCCCCTCTTACTTGTGGACTGGAGAACCTCACCCGAGAGCGCCGACGCGACTTCCCTGGCCCCATACCTGAGGACCGGAGAACCTCACCTGAGAGTGTGTGCGTATTTGCAATAAAAGGCTGCCGCTTTCTTTTTTTTTTTTTTTTTTTTTTTTTTTTGAGACGGAGTCTCGCTCTGTCGCCCAGGCTGGAGTGCAGTGGCCGGATCTCAGCTCACTGCAAGCTCCGCCTCCCGGGTTCACACCATTCTCCTGCCTCAGCCTCCCGAGTAGCTGGGACTACAGGCGTCCGCCACCTCGCCCGGCTAGTTTTTTGTATTTTTTAGTAGAGACGGGGTTTCACCATGTTAACCAGGATGGTCTCGATCTCCTGACCTAGTGATCCGCCCGTCTCGGCCTCCCAAAGTGCTGGGATTACAGGCTTGAGCCACCGCGCCCGGCCAAGGCTGCCGCTTTCTTATGTACTTTGGCTTCATGTTTAATTATTTAGCTCTCCTAAATTAAAATAACACATGTAAGAGTTATAATATAGATTCTAATAATCATACTTAATTTTGAATTAAGCTCTTCTGGCAAATTCAAAAAGGATTTATTTTTAAATAAATATGTATATGTTTTTCAACGTTTCTCCTGTGTTTGTTGTATATCTATATACAGCTCGTGTACACATGTGTTTGTAGGTCAAACTTTGAATGAGTAAGTTTTGTCATTTTCTGTTATTTTGTCTTTATGACAGGATATCACAAACTATAATTACTGGACCGACTTATAGCAGATGATTTTACTCTTCAATTCCTTAATATGTAAATTCTTAATTTTAAATGAATGCTCTTTTCCCTCCATCATATGTAGCTAAGACCCTGGGGCATAATTGCAAGTTTTTGCTCATGTATTAGTGCAGAAATAATTTGCCCAACACTTCCTAATATTGACTTCTAAATTCCCAAATTTTCTGTAGGACTATGTTGTATTTTCTGGTGCTTGTTATTTGTGTCTTACTTGATTTACATGATCATATTAAAAATTCCTACATTCAAGTATCAGAAAGTCAATTCAAACTAGCTTAAGAATTTTCTGGTTTACCCTACTGGGAGTTCTCAAGGAGAATCATCAGGCCCAGTGAAATCCAGGTACTAAAACAATGTTGCCAGGCCAGGCACAGTAGCTCACGCCTGTAATCCCAGCACTTTGGGAGGCCAAGGCAGGCAGATCACGAGGTCAGGAGATGGAGACCATCCTTACTAACATGATGAAACCCCGTCCCTACTCAAAACACACACACAAAAAACAAATAAAATTATCCAGGCATGGTGGCAGGTGCCTGTAGTCCCAGCTACTCCAGAGGCTGAGGCAGGAGAATGGTGTGAACCCAGGAGGCGGAGCTTACGGTGAGCCAGGATCTTGCCACTGCACTCCAGCCTGGGCGACAGAGCGAGACTCCATCTAAAAAAAAAACCAATATTGTCAGCCAGGACTCTGTGTCCCTTTCCCCCAATCTCTCTACTCTACTTTTTCTCTAGGGCTTACTTTATTTATTTATCTATTTTTATTATACTTTAAGTTCTAGGGTACATGTGCACAACATACAGGTTTGTTACATATGTATACATGTGACATGTTGGTGTGCTGCACCCATTAACTCGTCATTTACATTAGGTATATCTCCTAATGCTATCCCTCCCCCCTTCCCCATCCCCACAATAGGACCCGGTGTGTGATACTCCACTTCCTGTGTCCAAGTGATCTCATTGTTCAGTTCCCACCTATGAGTGAGAACATGCGGTGTTTGGTTTTCTGTTCTTGCGATAGTTTGCTGAGAATGATGGTTTCCAGCTGCATCCATGTCCCTACAAAGGACACAAACTCATCCTTTTTTATGGCTGCATAGTATTGCATAGTGGATATGTGCCACATTTTCTTAATCCAGTCTGTCACTGATGGACATTTGGGTTGATTCCAAATCTTTGCTATTGTGAATAGTGTCACAATAAACATACGTGTGCATGTGTCTTTATAGCAGCATGACTTATACTCCTTTGGGTATATCCCCAGTGATGGGATGGCTGGGTCAAATGTTATTTCTAGTTCTAGATCCTTGAGGAATCGCCACACTGTTTTCCACAATGGTTGAACTAGTTTACAGTCCCACCAACAGTGTAAAAGTGTTCCTATTTCTCCACATCCTCTCCAGCACCTGTTGTTTCCTGATATTTTAATGATTGCCATTCTAACTGGAGTGAGATGGTATCTCATTGTGGTTTTGATTTGCATTTCTCTGATGGCCAGTGATGATGAGCAGTTTTTCATGTGTCTGTTGGCTATATGAATGTCTTCTTTTGAGAAGTGTCTGTTCATATCCTTTGCCCCCTTTTTGATGGGGTTGTTTGTTTTCTTCTTGTAAATTTGATTGAGTTCTTTGTAGGTTCTGGATATTAGCCCTTTATCAGATGAGTAGATTGCAAAAATTTTTTCCCATTCTGTAGGTTGCCTGTTCACTCTGATGGTAGTTTCTTTTGCGGTGCAGAAGCTCTTTAGTTTAATTAGATCCCATTTGTCAATTTTGGCTTTTGTTGCTGTTGCTTTTGGTGTTTTAGACATGAAGTCTTTGCTCATGCCTATGTCCTGAATGGTATTACCTAGGTTTTCTTCTCGGGTTTTTATGGTTTTAGGTCTAACATTTAAGTCTCTAATCCATCTTGAATTAATTTTCATATAAGGAGTAAGGAAAGGATCCAGTTTCAGCTTTCTACTTATAGCTAGCCAATTTTCCCAGCACCATTTATTAAATAGGGAATCCTTTCCCCATCTCTTGTTTTCGTCAGGTTTGTCAAAGATCAGATGGCTGTAGATGTGTGGTATTATTTCTGAGGACTCCGTTCTGTTCCATTGGTCTATATCTCTGTTTTGGTACCAGTACCATGCTGTTTTGGTTACTGTAGCCTTGTAGTATAGTTTGAAGCCAGGTAGTGTGATGCCTCCAGCTTTGTTCTTTTGGCTTAGGATTGTCTTGGCAATGCGGGGTCTTTTTTGGTTCCATATGAACTTTAAAGCAGTTTTTTTCCAATTCTGTGAAGAAAGTCATTGGTAACTTAATGGGGATGGAATTGAATCTATAAATTACCTTGGGCAGTATGGTGATTTTCACAATATTGATTCTTCCTATCCATGAGCATGGTATGTTCTCCCATTTGTTTTTAGTTCTCCTTTATTTCACTGAGCAGTGGTTTGTAGTTCTCCTTGACGAGGTCCTTTACATCCATTGTGAGTTGGATTCCTATGTATTTTATTCTCTTTGAAGCTATTGCGAATGGGAGTTCACTCATGATTTGGCTCTCTCTTTGTTGCTGGTGTATAAGAATGCTTGTGATTTTTGCACATTGATTTTGCATCCTGACACTTTGCTGAAGTTGCTTATCAGCTTAAGGAGATTTTGGGCTGAGACAATGGAGTTTTCTAAATATACAATCATGTCATCTGCAAACACGGACAATTTGACTTCTTTTCCTAACTGAATACCCTTTATTTCTTTCTCTTGCCTGATTGTCTAGGGCTTACTTTTATATGCATATATATAGCTTTTGGCAGCCTCTGACTGACATACTTCTAGTTACAAAGTTTGACACATAGATGTGAGATCTCTTTCTCTCGTTCTGTATCTTTTTGTTTCTCTCACTCTAACTTTGTCTTCCCAATCTCTTTTTCTTCCTCTTGATCCTAGTATAGAGTTCCAGAAAAAATATCAGTTTATATGTACTTATATTACGGAATCTTTTTTGAACCAATTGTTGATAGAATAACAAGATTCTCTGAATGATCCAGCATAGATTATGTATCTGGCCCTATGGCCACTAAGGATTTTTGCAAAGGTAATGGTAGGTCTTTCTTTTCAAGAAAGATACTTTGGTGTGCACTATAATTTTTCTTTTTTTTTTTTTTCAACTGTTTATCCTTCTTTTACTTTGCATTTTATTTTGTTTTTTTTTTTTTAGAGACAAGGTCTTGCTCTGTTGCCCATAGCTCACGGCAACCTGGAACACATGGGCTCAAGCCATCTTCCTTTCTCAGCTTCTCAAGTAGCTGGAATTACAGGTATGTGCCACTGTGCCTGGCTGCATTATTATTTCTCTATATATACTTTTCCAGAAGTATTCCTACCTAATACCAGAAATTATTCTATGTACAATAAGAAATGCAATCTTTCTCTCACCAAAGGAATATAACCCCAAACAAATCTCTATCTCACATTTTTTCCAAGCCAATGTATTGGGTAATAAGCATCTTTTGAGACAGGTCTGGATGTGGTTTCTCATGGTCTAGCAACTTACAGCTAAAAGACTAATTAACAACCCCTAACACACCCAATGTAACTCCATTAGAAAGGGGAAATGAAAATCTACTCACTACTTCCTTGGCACTACAACGATTTCTTGGATAACTAATCTAATCACCCTAGTTCTTCCCCTAGTCATGCCCCTTGCCCATCCCATCAGTGATCTTCACTGTGCCTGGTGTGTGTGTGTGTGTGTGTGTGTGTGTGTTTGTGTGCAAATACATTGGGGGTGTAATACCTAAGTCAGGAAGGGAGTTGTTAACAAGTTAATTTGAGTTTCTCTATTTTATTTATTTGACTGAAATCTCAGTATTATCTTGCCTTGTGTTTTCCATATCTCATCCTTTGTAGTACCACGGTTGTCTTGAAACAGAAAATTTATCTTTTGCAATTTTTTAATTCACTGGATGAAGTCAACCGGGGATATTTAGGCTTTGGTCACTAATCTCTTTGATAATGTTCTATGGAGTATTTATGCACTAACGTAAATTTATGACCTAATATATTTTAATATACTATGCTATACCTGGGTAATAGTAATGTAATTTTGTAGGAAAAGAGATGCTTGGTTTTCCAGATATTCTAAGATGTCATATGTATGTGTTTTATTTCTTATGGTTCTTGATCAATTCAAAGAATTTGATGGTGTTCTCTCCTTCTTCATATTAAATGCCAGACATCCTCTTTAAGTATTGTTTTAAAACCAGCCAAGTGCAGTAGTGGGTCTCTGCCCCAGATCAGTACAAGCCACTTGTGTGTTGTGTATGACATTGGGTGTGTTTTATTTATCCAGCATAAAATTATATCATCTAGAAAGAAAAATTTTTAAGAATCCATAAAAGAGATGTATTACTTTCAGTTAGATTAACTTCATAAGCAAAGTAGTTTTTCTTTAGTTTCTTTTAGCACTTCTAGGTCAAAATAAGAAATAGAGAGGTGCAGGCCAGGTGCAGTGGCTCACGCCTGTAATCCCAACACTTTGGGAAGCTGAGGTGGGCAGATCACGAGGTCAAGAGATCGAGACCATCCTGGCTAACATGGTGAAATCCTGTCTCTACTAAAAATACAAAAATTAGCTGGGCTTGGTGGCACAGGCCTGTAGTCCCAGCTACTCAGGTGGCTGAGGCAGGAGAATCGCTTGAACCTGGGAGATGGAGTTTGCAGTGAGCGGAGATCGTGCCCCTGCACTCCAGCCTGGCAAAAGAGCAAGACTCTGTCTCAAAAAAAATAAATAAATAAATAAATAAAATAATAAAAAATAAGGAAAAAGAAAAAAAATGTAATAGAAAGGTGTGACCATTTTTATCAATTGTAAAAACAGAAGCCCCTGTAGTGCTAGACTCTTAATTATTTCATTCTCCTGTTGTGTGAGTCATCTTGTTGATGGCTTAAAGTCTCAGATTACTTCCTGTTTGCGATTTCTGTGCATGGTGATGTGGCATTCTTCCTAAGGGATGAAGCATTGCCATCAATGGAAGGTTTCTGAGAATAGAAGAAACAAAGAAAAGAAAATCATGTTGAAGGCATGGAGAGTCCCTGAATGTTATGAACCTGAAAGAGCCAGTCTCTCAAGATAAAGTTCAAGTGGCTAACTGGGTTTAAATGTAAAAAGGAGCCAAAATGACCATTTGCTGATTAGAGGTCACATCTTCCTCTGAGTTTCTGGAAAATACACATATCTGCTTAACTTCAAGAATTTCATAGCTGACTGTACACGTTCATAACATCTAAACTAACCGATAGGCTGTGGCTTGCATCCATCTATCAGAACTAAGCAAATATGAATCCTTTATTTACATAGGAGGACCTGACTGGGAACCTGGGCAAGAACATTCCCTATAAAAGCTAGACTCCTCGTTTGTTCTCTGGAACACAGAAGGCTATGTCTCCTCAGTTTGCAAACTGTTCACTGGAATAAAATCTCTTTCCTCCAAATTCCTCTTTAGAGAACTTCTCTTCACAATATGTTAGCACATTCACATACTATTTCTGTATTTATATAAGAACTTTGGATTCTTTCCAAATACTTCATGCTCTTGAAATATTTTCCCTGCTTTTCTTTGAAATTTGCTTTAACTGATATTTTTATTTGCATTACTTCTTAATTTTTTAAAAGTATTTCTCCAAACTTAGAATGTTTTTACAAGACCAGTTCAGATCCACCTAAAAGAAAAACTAAAATTTATATTTGCTTTGAGCTTCCAATATTTTAACACATTTTTGTATTATTAATTTCTAGTTATTTTCAACTTTTGAATGATCTGAATTTGCATATGTATGAATTCTCTTTTTCAAAAAAGCTTTCTTTCAGAACAATAAGATATATTGTTTTATTCTCAAGTGGAATAAAATATCAGTATTAAAGGATCTTATAAAAATATATAGTGGAGAACTTTCTGAATAATTGTAATAGAAGATAAACAGAAATGATTTCTGTTTAAAAAGAACAAGATTGTGTTCCTATGTAAAATGGAGTTTGATTTTATATATATATAAAAAAATATATGTTCCTATGTAAAATGTTCCTATGTAAAATAGTCACATATATATATAATATATATATATCAGACCCCTGATGAGATATATATATAGAGATATGGATTTTATACATATATATACACACATATATATATCAGACCTCTGATGATCTATATATATATGTATATAGATGTGTGTGTGTGTATATATATATGTACATATATGTACTAAATACAAAATATAGTAGTGTATATATTCTACTAAAAATGCAAAAAAATAGCTTGGCATGGTGACAGGTGACTGTAATCCCACCTACTTGGAAGGCTAAGGCAGGAGGATTGCTTGAACCTGAGATCACTCCACTGCATTCCAGTGCGAGACTCTGTTTAAAAAAAAAAAAAAAAAGTTGGGATTACAGGCATGAGCCACTGCACCCAGCCAGGTAGACTTGCAAAAGAGTTTGTTACTCTGAAGGTGAGCATTCAGTGAAGAAGTTGGTGGATAACCATGAGAGAGGTCTATGCCGAGGGTAAAAAAGGAACAAGGAGGAATATAGGAATCACTGAAGCAGTATCTACAGAAATATTTCACAGAGGTCCAAGTGATTTGGACATGACTGAGAAGGATGTACTCAAACACAGTCTGATACAGAAAGAGTTGACTACGTGAGTCAGTCTTGATGGGTCTGAATTGAGATCAGATCAAGGTTTCAGAGTCCTCTATGTTGCAAAAGAGTTTGCTACTCTGAAAGTGAGCATTCAGGGAAGAAGTTATTGGATAACCATGAGAGAGGTCTATGCTGAGGGTAAAAAAGGAACAAGGAGGAATATAGGAATCACTGAAGCAGTATCTACAGAAGTATTTCACAGAGGTCCAAGTGATTTGGATATGACTGAGAAGGATGTACTCAAACACAGTCTAATACAGAAAGAGTTGACCAAGTGAGTCAGTCTTGATGGGTCTGAATTGAGATCAAATCAAGGTTTTGGAGTCCTCTATGTTAAGTTGTAATTGAAGGCAAGGAAGTTGCATGGGACTGCCCAAAGTAGAAGACAAAAGCAAAAAAAGTTAGGAGGTGGAACCATGGTTACATATGCTCAAAGGAAAGGTGGTAGCATCATGGACTGAATGGAGGGGCTACTTTCTCAACACATAAAAGACCCAGGAGCACATGCCTTAGTGCCAAGAATATTGGGTGCTGAGATGACTCTGGAACAGTTCAGGGGCACTTAAGATGAATCTACTTGGTAAAGTTTGTGGGTTAAATTACTTTTCTGAGTGGCTACGTATGTTGATCTGCATCCTTTAATTGTCCCTGAATAAATTTTGATTACTTAATATAAGCTACTATTTTTTATCTCCCCTTTCCTCCATCAGAATTTGGTCTATCTTTCATGCCATGGCATAGGGAAATGATTTAAATTAAACTTAAGACAGAGGCTGGAAAGAAATCATTCATGTTAATTCTGTTCAAAAGCTAAAAGAAAACAAGGTTTTAAGACTCCTCTAGATGCTAATGCAGTAAATTTATTTTCACCTAAAGAATTTTATGGTCCGGGAGTGGTGGCTCACCCCTGTAATCTCAGCCCTTTTGGGAGGGAGGATGGGGGAGAGGGAGCAGGGAGCGGGGAGGCTCAGATATGGCAGGCTGCAGGTCCCGAGCCCTGCTCCATGGGGAGGTGGCTGAGGCCCAGCGAGAATTCCAGCTGTGGTGCACACGGGCTGGCAGTGCTGGGGGACCCTTCGTAAACTCCGCAGCTGGCCCAGGTGCTAAGCTCCTAGCTCCTCACTGCCCTGGGCCCACAGCTCGGCCAGCCATTCCGAGTGTGGGGCCTGCTAAGCCCGCACCCGCCAGAACTCATGCTGGCCTGTAAGAACCGCGCGCAGCCCCAGTTCCCGCCCGCGCCTCTCCCTCCACACCTCCTGGCAAGCAGAGGGAGCAGGCTCCTGCCTAGGGCAGCCCGGAGATGGGCTCCCACAGTGCAGTCGCGGGCTGAAGGGCTCCTCAAGCGCCGCCAGAGTGGATGCGGAGGCCGAGGAGGCGCCGAATGTGAGGGCTGCTAGCACATTGTCACCTCTCGATAGGACTCCTAGTTTCAGAGTACGCTAAAAAGGAAAAAGAATGAGAAATTCACATTCATTTCTTTGTGAATAATATAAAACTTGATGCCTAAGACCAAAAGGTAAATGAGAAATATTTTTGTCTACTGTGCTTCTTCATTTACTGATTGAAAAAAGAAAAAAATAAAGATTAATTATTCTTCTCTTTAAGGAAATGAAGCAATGGGAATAAGTAGAATTATAGGAATGGATAGAAACAGCAATAGGGGAAAAAATTAAAACAATGTATTTGCATCAACCAACAATTTGAAATACAAGGCAGGTAAGAAAGAGAGTATATAAAAACAGATTATAACTACTGCACAATTTTAGCCTTTGATAAAGTACAATTTATTGTCTGCTTTACATCAAAATGAATTTCTTCTGGAGAAAAAATTATCTTCTTGCTTTCTGGAGCACAATATGTTAGAAGTACATTTTAGTTTTAATTTCCCTTTAGTGACAGTGACCCCTTCTGCCCTCTCCATTTTATAAATTATTGACAAAGCATCATGAAGATACCAGTTGTGCAACAGCTAATTGGCCTCTCTGGTCATTTTTCAACAGCCCCCAAAAGTTCATTGGTTTTCAATAAAGGCTTTCCTGGATTTGCAGAGGCAAACATTGTTTGCTTTTTAAATATAACATTTCTTGACCAAGGCTTGGCAAAAAATTATGAGGTTGGAATACTTGCTTGCTAGGAAAAAATGAGAATTAGAATATATGAAATTAAATTTGAAATGTATATTTTAGAGCAAAGATAGACTTTTGCTAACTTTAGAATGGGAAAGAATGAATGTTGATATAGACAAGATTCAGTTATTATGAGAAAAGATTTAAAGATAGGCATATGTAAGTAAAATTTTGTCATACTCAAGCAATATCTTTTTTTTTTTTTTTTTTTTGAGACGGAGTCTGGCTCTGTCGCCCGGGCTGGAGTGCAGTGGCCGGATCTCAGCTCACTGCAAGCTCCGCCCCCCGGGTTTACGCCTTTCTCCTGCCTCAGCCTCCCGAGTAGCTGGGACTACAGGCGCCCGCCGCCTCGCCCGGCTAGTTTTTTGTATTTTTTAGTAGAGACGGGGTTTCACCGTGTTCGCCAGGATGGTCTCGATCTCCTGACCTCGTGATCCGCCCGTCTCGGCCTCCCAAAGTGCTGGGATTACAGGCTTGAGCCACCGCGCCCGGCCAGCAATATCTTATAAATGTATTTTATAAACCTTAAACTGATATCAGGATTTTAGCTTTCAAGATGTATTATTTCTGTCTGCGCAATAAAGAATGTCTTTTTGCTGTGAAGTGATTGGGTGTAGAATGAAAACACAGACAGCTTATATTTAAATTACCGGTAGAATATTTTCCAGTCTCTTTATGGAATTTTATTTTGGTTGAGAATTGTGATGTCAAAACCAACTCTTTTGACTGACTTCTAGCTTCTATGACACTAAGACCTCTGAAGTGTGTATGCTGCAAAGGCACATCTGCAGTTGTGACCTTAGCTCTTTCTACAGGATGAACTTTAATCCAAGTAGGCAGATGTTTTGTTCCACACATTGGAGTTATATTCAAATGCTCACAAGAGAAACATCTGAAAGACTATTGGAAAGACCTTACCTTTTATCACTGATAAAACAGAAATGCAATTACTTGCCAGGGTCTCATTTCCATTTTCCATCTACATTACTTTTCTTTTGCAGTGCTTTTACAAAATTATAGTCTTCAGGTTTTGTGTGTGTGTATGTGTGTGTGTGTGAGTGTAAGTGAAAACGTGGTTAGAAGAGATGAAAGCAATTTTCCATATTGCTTACCTCTGCACATTTTCTGTTTTTCTAAAAGCATTATTTCAGTTGTTTATAAGAATAAAGACTTAGAAATTGTATCTCATTTTTTATTTTAGAATTTGTCCAAGAATTGTCTGTTTTTCTCAATATATGATATGCTCTAGAATAGAGGTTTTGTTCTGTTTTATCTTCCTTAAACTTTCCAAAAAATAAGATTTTGTTTGATCACCTATTAAGGGTCTGTTAACTGAAAGGTAATCTATGTAAATAAAAGGAAACAAAGTGTAAATTTAGGTAGAAAATAAAAATTGAAAAGAGGAGAAAAGTAATATGAAGAACACTATTTCAAAATTAATAAAACTATATTTCTATTTAGGTTCATAAATATTTTAAAAGCCTAGTGGTCTTCAAACATTCTTCCAGGAAGTTGATTTTCAAAGTATTCTTATTTTCAATTAAGAGGAAAATAAAGGGATACAGTTTAGATTATGTCAATCTCAATTCAAATGAAGACATTTTGTTTTACTTTTTGAAACTCTAGAATGTAACAATCTGAACATATTTTGAAATTATGTTCAATATGTATATTAAGTATTAAGGATAATCATTTAGAGGCACTACTTGTAGTCTAAATTAAGAGATTAAAAATGGATGTGTGTGAAACAGAAATAGTGATTCAGCACCATTCCAGATTTCAAATGGTTATTTGAGAAACTTCCCACCATTTTGAGCCATCTTGTGCAACTGGATCATCACAATTTTTGTAAAGACAGTTTCTCACTACACAGTGCAATTTCTGCACTCTACACAATTTATGATTCTTAATTTCTGTATCTGTGCTGCATGCATTCAGGACGTATGAAAGACATTGGTATTGCTTTTCCTCCTTGAGTTGTAGAACTGTAATTACTGAAAGCAGACATTTCTATTCCTTATTTACCCTGGCATTTCAAGGCATTCCAAAATTGTGATGGACAGACACATTCATGTTTACAAATTTTCAGTTAAAAAAAAAAATCTTCAATGTTCCCTTTGTTTACTAAATGAGGACGTTTATTTTGTAACTGGTTTGGCTCAAATTGTGGAAGGTCACCCACACATCCAGATGTTGACCATATCCTCGCTATACAATCTGGTGGTGGGAGGTTTGTTTGTATGTGCTTTGGTAATCAGAGATCACAAATAGTAATTCTGTGTGCTTGATATCTGTTATCCTCAAAAGTCATATGATCAGAAAGAAAGACAGTCCATAGGAGGAATGAAAATAGAGCACTGCACATTTCTGCACATTTGGGCATGGACTGCCAGCACCCCTCATGTCATGCACACAACAAGCTATCGTGTCAGTGAGTACAGGGCTCACATTGGATATTGTTTAAACATTATGTTTCTTTGTACCTATTTGTACAACTTTCTTTTCTTCATTGCACTCCCAGGCTGGAGTGCAATGTCGCAATCTCAGCTCACAGCAACCTCCTCCGCCTCTCCAGTTCAAGCCATCCTCCTGCTTTAGCCTCCAGAGTAGCTGGGATTACAGGCATGCACCACCATGCCTGGCTAATTTTGTATTTTTAGTAGAGACGGGGTTTCTCCATGTTGGTCAGGCTGGTCTCGAACTCCTGACCTCAGGTGGTCTGCCTGCCTCGGCCTCTTAAATTGCTGGAATTACAGGCATGAGCCACCGCCCCCAGCCTGGTCTTCCTAAAATTTGACCTAAACAATTCATCCTGTCATGTTCTTCATGAGAGATGAAGGTCCGCTATTTTTCTCTTGTTATTTTAATAAAAACAACCATTTACCTTGAATATACTGAATATACACAAAATACATATTCATTTACACACCATGGCTTTTTAAAAGGGTTGTTCTTAGATGTGGCCTCCAGGGATAGTTAAGCCATAAATGGAAGGCTTCATATGTAAAGATATTTTCTTTTTGACCTTGTCTTAAATAGTGTGTGTGTGTGTGTGTGTGTGTGTGTGTGTGTGTGTGTGTGTCTGCTTTTAGTGGTAGAAGTTAAGGGGAGTCTCTATGATTGTTTCTTTCTCTCCATTTATCCCTCACTTTCTTTCTTTTTTTTTGTTTTTGAGACAGAGTCTCCCTTTGTCAGTGCAGTGGTATGATCCCATCTCACTAAAACCCCTGCCTCCTGGGTTCAAGTGATTCTCATGCCTCAGTCTCCCAAGTAGCTGGGATTACAGGCACCCACCACAACGCCCAGCTAATTGTTTGTATCCTCAATAGAGATGGAGCTTCGCCATGTTGCCCAGGCTGGTCTCAAACTCCTGAGCTCAGGCAATCTGCCCACCTCGGCCTCCCAAAGTGCTGAGATTACAGGCATGAGCCACCACGCCCAGCCCCATTTATCCCTCACTTTAATATTTTTTTTTAATTTTATTATTTTGTTCTTTTTCTGAGACAGAGTCTCGCTCTGTCACCCAGGCTGGAGTGCGGTGGCAGGATCTTGGCTCACTGCAACTTCAGCCTCCCAGGTTCAGGCAATTTTCCTGCCTCAGCCTCCCAAGTATCTGGGACTACAGGCGCCTGCCACCACGCCCGGCTAATTTTTTGTATTTTTAGTGGAGATGGAGTTTCACCATATAAGGCAGGATGGTCTCCATCTCCTGACCTTGTGATCCACTCACCTCAGCCTCCCAAAGTGCTGCGATTACAGGCGTGAGCCACCATGCCTGGACTATCCCTCACTGTATAACTTGAATCAAGTTGCTTTTAAATTTTATGTTAAAAATTTTTGAATTTTGTCAATCTATTTTGTTTTTCTTCATAAAATGATGACCAAAGCTAGAAAGAACATTACAAAGTATATCATAATCATTAATAGAAAGAGCTCTATAAT